>NW_027286755.1:440000-451401 GCF_022747635.1 Hetaerina americana
GATGATGACAAACAACTTTAGTAATACAAGTTACTAAACAAGCAAGCGATACCAAGATATCTTTTACATTTTGTATTCCAGCAATATTTGCAAGGTTTTTAGTTTCAGCGAGGGTATTGCAGTAGCAGTAGTGGTGGAGTAAAATAAGAAATAACGGCCCAAATACAAGAAAATGGGTCCATAGAGAAATGAGGTATGCGAGCCTTCTAGCTTCCGGAAGAAAAATGGAATATTTGAGTGAGAAAAATAAATTTGAAGTTTCTGAAGCAACGTTTTGGCGTCAATCAAAAAAATCATGAAGTAAAAATTCCATACCAAAGCGGTAACTTAGCAGAATTGTGACAAATAAGTTCCGGTCCTTCAAAGATAACTTTGATATAATAAAACTAAATCTTCTTTTGTCTTTCCAAAACCTATCTCCTATTATCAGTATATTTCAAATAATAATCTCTGCAATCCCTAGCGTAATTACATAAGCATGAGCCTGATGAAAAAGTAATAAACGGAATGTTCTCCATTCTGGTAAGTGAATAATAAAATAGAAACTAATTACTTTCTTGAACTAACGATGAATTTGGGAAGCATACCAGTATCTGTGACTTTTTTGACACGTAACATCCACGCCATAACCTGCGAGCGTGCGGCAAGGAATGTCGCACAACAATTTTAATTATATCTTGTGAGTAAAATTGAACCGCCAGAAAATGTTATTTCAGCTGACAACAAGGCCATGATGTAAACATTTCCGGGGTGCTTGGCCTTTGTCCTTTGCCCGGCAACCGCCAAGGAAGAATAACAAATGAAATATATCAGTGCTTACGTCAGCTCCTCTTATTTTATCCTGTTGGTATAATCTGGCCAAACAGAATGGTTTCATAGTTATCAATAGTATTTAATACACTTTTCAGTATGTTTTCATTTAATGATTGTTCTACCTCTCGTCATTCATCATTATTTCAATTATCATTTCTGTTCGTTGACCTTGGTGTCGCAGTGCGTTTTGTCTTTCCACATGCATAGATCCTATCAGATCTTAAAGATGTTCTAAACTTTAGCTACTTCTTAATTGGCACTTCTCCGACGAACCCCAGCTACTTGCATCGTATTTTCGTATCCTAAAATGGTACTATACTATTTAATTGCATAACTTCCGTGATACGAATTGAAAATGGATACCACAAATTTCTCCGTTCTAATGCATATAAGCTTATCCCTGTTAGGTTTTAGCTCAATTTCTAAATTACGCTCAAATAGTGCTATTCCTTTAATTTACAACGTTATCAATTTCTCAATTGACTGCCCTTTTTTTCAATGCAAAACATTATCATGTCCCTCCAAGAAATCTACGAAAATATTTACACTTCAACACTCATTGACAAAAATCTGAAACTATGAATTCAAAAAAAGAAATCCAAAATATAAATGTTGAATAATATTATCAAATTCATACCAAAATTTATATTTCTTCAATCATTCCCTATAAAATTGCTAAATACAATTTTCATTTCAGATTAACTACAATTAATGACAAATGATCGCCGTATTTATTTATTCGCTCATCTTAAAAATGCTAATACCTTATTTTCAAGTAATTCATTCCTGCAACATGATTTTAGGTACAAAATACCCGAGAGAAATATCGAAATCAGTACCGTAGTAAGTGCTAGAATAAAATCTACTGTAGTAGAGCGATTACAATTGGACAGGAAATATTTGCTTATTATGTTCTCCAATCAAAATTTCTAGATTTCCAACAAAAAAATGCAATTATTCATTATCATTGAATTACACCATGAGTTTTGCCCATTTTATTTGCAAAATTATCGACAGATGCTGAAAACCTCAAACCTGTTAATAAATATATTATTATTCAATGTGAAGATGTTTCAAATCCCCATATCCTCCTTCGCTCGGGTGTGACTTATGATTTAATTACTCATTTTGCGCTGTACGTATTTTAGTAAATAATATGCGTATAATTATATGTACAAAATGTTATGAAAATATTATGTGCTCAATAAAAATAAAGATAACTAAAAGAGTGTGATGGTGGTCTTAGTTTTGACAATAATGTTGCCTACTGCGGAACTAAGTGTTGGAATAGTGCGAATTAATCGTTATCGTCGCATTCTGGACTCCTGAAACGTGACTGTCTCATTGGGCTTCGGGACCTCTGTCCGTTATTCCACTGATAGCTTTCATATTTGGCTGATCTTACACGAAATCCTCACAATTCAACAGGATGAAATCCGTAAATTGGAGTCGGGTTCTCAAAGACGTGGTCTCAAGAGTTCTGAAAGGTAAACATGCGAATTTTGATTCAAATTCTGAAGTCATGGATTAGAATGAAGGAACGGCAAATAGACTTCCCGCTTCGGATGTGCGGGTTGATATCACGCACCGACCGCACGCTTCGAACGCCGAAAGAGACCCAGTGCGGCGCCGCCAAGGGCTCGCCTTGAATCCTTCCACCCACGTCTCCATGCGGCAGAGTTCCGAACGATCTTCACAATGAAGAAGGCGCTGCGCGGAAAATTCAGGTGGTATTTGAACGACGACTTTCACAACCAATCCTAGGCGTCCATCACGGAATTTTTTAATTTCAAGGCATAAAGCGAAATAATATATTGTTGCATTTATACCGCAAACACTACTTAGTTCCTTAGCCTGTAGCGATAATTTATAAATAAATAGACACCTCAATCGTAGCATATTTAGATATAGACGTGCCGAAGCCGGGGCCCTGATGATTCTAGGCAGTGATTGCCAGGCCTCGCATTAGAAAAGATAGCACTATTAACTTACTAGAATACAGAAAATTGAGGCTGACTTCGCACGCATCGAAAATATTTACTCGGATAATCAGTGGACGAATAGTAGGAAAGGTAGAAGAAAGCCTCACGAAAAACCAATTCGGATTCAGGAAAAACCGAGGAGCAAGAAAGGTAATACTCGGCTGGAAGGTACTTGCCGAAAAATTGATCCATTTAAACAAGCCATTATATGGGATATTCGTGGACTTGGAGAAGGCCTTCGATAATGTCAAATGGAACAAAATGTTCAAGGTATTAGAAGCACTTGGAATGGACTACAACGACAGATGAATAATCCATCACCTCTACAAGAATCAGGTAACAACCATGCCTGAACAGAGAATTCAGATATTCCCATTTTCTAATGCATGTACTTAATCAAGGGTTCCCACATCTTTCTCCCAAACTCTATTATTCAACCTCAATCAAATCAATATCCCCCACTAACCAACCCAAAAACAATCTGATCCAATGGTATAATATGAATCATTCATATAATAACATGTTTTTAAATTTTGGAGAAATTTTTGGTGAAAAACCATTTTCTAATTTGTATGAGCACCTCACCTCACATCTACCCTTAAATCATGCCTGTAAGAACAATAATAATATACTTTATTCACTTTGATAAATGGTACAACCATATTAAATGTCGCCAATATAAATGATACTCATTTTAAATGAGCAAGTTGAGCTTTGTTAACATATAGCTCTACTCAGTTTATTACAGATCTAACTAATGTGGGGGTCCAGTTTAGTTTTGTATCAACATAAATTTCTAGTATTTTTGCAGTTTCAATTTCAGTAATTTTTTATTTATTAGCTAATATTACCTAGTTAGTGTATCCCTCTCTTTCTCTCTCTTACTCTGTGTTTTGGTCGTGAATTCGACCTGGAACGAATGAATCCTTGAGTTGGGACACAATGGCCAGTTTACAAACTAATTTTCATGGCAGTTCCTCACAAACCATGCAGAATTTCTCTGTTTGAATCTAAAACATGCATTTTCTCCATATGATCACAAATACTTCCTGGATATTTGATGGGTTCTAACTAATAAGAAATAGCTTCTCCCCTTCCAATTTTTAATTGCTACTTTTATAACTTTGCATTTGACAGAAGTTTGCTTTCTCCAATTGGTACTCCAAGTACATGGCACAATTATCGGACTTTTATGCGATAGTGGCATTCAGATATTCTTTGTTGCTAACAACGATTAACACCATTACAAAATATTCACTTTCTAAATGATATTTTCACAAAGACCAGTCACATATTCAGATGAAATAATATGGAATACTTAATCTAGAATTTGATTATAAGGCCAGCTATACTAGCAAAACAGGCATGTATACCAAAACTTGTGGGTGAGAATCACACAATTGATGAGCCATTTTGCCAGTAATACATTTTTCTGGGGCATCATTATTCTGAAACAACTAATTTTTGACTCGTGTAAAGTTTTGTGACACTTAACTGGTCCAATGAATAACTATAAGTAACTTCATTAGGCGGTATGGATTACACTTGCGATAGAAATGGTGTGAACCAAAGGCCCAAGATTGATTAATTCCCTGCATTGATTACTTTTTAGAGAAAAATACTACACAATAATTTGGAAATTGAAACTTTTGGTATTTATGCTATCAAATGATGTTTTCTCTCCCCATTGGCCATAAACTTGGAATGGTGGAAGGGCTGGCATATTCTGATGTCCCCTAGAGCTTTGCTGGTGGGAGCAATGATAATTGCCACTAGTAAGGTCACCCATATCAGATAGGTCTAAAGGTAGGAGCCAGAAGTTAGGTAGTCTAGATAGCATCTTTTCCTTAGTGAGGTGGTTGCAAAGGTGTCAGGCACCAGTGGGCGGCCATTGTGTGATGGTTTAACATTAAAAACACTATTCAGGAAGAAAATGGGAAACCACCTTGATCATTCATCCCAAAACTTTATAGTGGACATAATTATGCAAATGACTCCTGGTTATTCATGCAGGACTATTCTCACTGGTCATGGGTCACCAGGAGAAGCAAGGCTTGGATGGTTGTCATCACACAAAATCCTTACAAATTTGAACAGGCAGCAGCATCTTGGAAGAAGACACAGAAGAGGAGCAAGCCAGTTAGATCGGAGACTTGGAATGTGAGGATGATGTGGGGGATAGGGAAATTAAAAAATATGTTGGAGATGGAGAAAGGAAATATAGACTTTTTAGGGCTGTGCAAGGTGAGATAGAAGGATAATTAGAGGGACTTTTATAGTTTTATACACAGTTAGGGGAAGAGACCCAGCAAGGGATTACAATAGTATTGAACAAAATTGTAGGGAGAAGCGTAGTAAATAAGAAGCTTAGGAGTGATAGAATATTCTTAATAAAAGTCAAAACTAAACCAACAAGGACAACCTTTATGCAGGTTTACATGCCACCAAGCAATCACTGGGGAAGAAGATGTTGGCAGGGTACATGATCTATCTGAGGAAATAAAAGTGGAGTAAGCAAAGGGAAACATTTTATATTGATGGGGGATAGGAATGTGATGGTAGGTAAATAATATGAAGAAGAGGATTATAAATATTATTTAAATAGATAAATGATATAGACTTTATCAAATTTAGAAATAAAAACATAGGTTTGCTCTTTCAATTTAAAAAAAAAATTTGAATGAAAAGACATTCAATAAATACACTGGCAAATAAAGTTTTTAAGTAGTAGGGTTACTTGGCGCTCTTAAAATATCAAGAATTAGATAGTATCAATGAAGCCTATCCAAAATATCATGATTTTTATAAAAATGGTAGCCTACCATAACATTGATATTAGGTGGATATGGACTGACCATTGCTATATTTCTTAGCTTCATCTCCAATACCCTCTTAAGATCTACAAAACAAATACATCCTGATTGTGCTCAAAGCTCCTCTCTATTAATAACCTCATTTTGCTATGACATTCCCCATGCGTCTCTCACCTATCTGTATCATAACGGAATCCCCTAAGTAGTCCTTAGCCCTCCTCTCCATCTTTATGTAGATGATCCTGTATATTACTTTAAGTTCATGCAAAATCAAACTCATTGTTCGATAGTCCCAACATTCAGCTAGCTGCCTTTCCCTTTTTTAGGATGGGAACTAACACTAACTGTTCTGATAAAATCTTACGGCCAGATTCCTCCCTTGGATATGCTATGCATTCCAATCAGATTCCTCCCATGGTTATGATATGAATAACAGCATGATAATAATTCTTCCATCCACACTTTCCTAAACCAAGCAGCAGCCTTACAGGGATTTTATCCATCCCCATGCCTTTGTTTGATTTCTATTCCCTAAATGCCCTCTGTATCTTGCAATCACGTATATCTGGGTCTGAGCCATCACCATAATATTCATAGCAACTCATATTCTCTTGTTATGTCTAACCTTGCTGGCCTAATTAGGTGGAAATGACCTGAGTTTGCGGCACATAAAAATTAAATTACCACTACTTCCTGACCTTATGTCTTAACCATCTAGAATGCTTATGCATTTTTTCTATTTCTTGGTTCCATTAATAATTTGCCCGCTATATTTTAATACTGTGCACAGCTATTCCATTCTTGTTTCTTGAGTGTTTCCAGTGGCCCCATTTCTCCCTTGCTTTCTAAACTCTCCATGTCCTCACACTGTCTCTCCCACCACCGCCCTTTTCCCAGTTATTCTCCAGTCTCTTTATAATATTTATCTCATTGTACATTCTTCAACTTAATTCTGTGTTTCCATTCTTCCATTTCCCTCTCTCAACTGTCTTCCCAATTATCTTATCTCTTATCAGTGGTTACCTTGTCCTTTTCCTATTGCTTGGTTTGCAACTTTTGATATCTTTTTTTTTACAAGCTCCCATTTTTCTTACATTGTACCCATATTTCTACCACCACTCATAATTTTCTTTACCATCTACAGGTATTCCTTTCTTTCATTATGATTAAAGCTTCTACATTCTATTTCCTCAATAATCTTCCCTGTTTTATGCTCTTGAAACTGACATCACATATCTTTAGTTCTAAATTTTGGTCCGAGTCCACAAAGAAATTCCAGGAAATTGTGTGAATTGCTCACATTGCTCCTAACTCTGTGTCTAACCATAATATAGTCCGACTGATATATATCTCTGAAACCCAGGCATTTTCCATGCGTGACTATGCCTTTCATGGGGTCTACACTGAGTTCATTATGATTAACCCCTTCCCCGCTCCTGCAGAACTCTATTGCTTTATCCGCACAGTAATTTCTTGTTCTTAAACCATAGTCCCCTGCAGTACTACTGCCTCTCCCTTTCCCTACCATCATGTTCCAAACGCCCATCAATATCACATGTTTCCCTTTGCTTTTATTTCCTCATTAACTAACTTCTTCATGAAATTTCCTCCAATTGTCTTCGTGCTATATCATCTTCCGTCAACATGAGTCCCATTGAACAACATTCATTCATATGCCTGTCTTTTGGTCTTCCCATTTAACTATCCCCTCTCTACTCTCATTGTAATATTGTCTTTAAAAATATAATATTTAATTCTTTCATGTGCATGTATGATTATTAATCATCTTTCTTCCATGACATTTATGCACATTTCCCTTAAAATGCATAATAATTTGAGGAAACTGGGCTTGAAATGATTAGGTTATGAAATGAAGAATGTTGTCTTATCATTATAACATTAAATGGAAGGATATTGACTTTTAAACAATGTATTAAAAGGAAGAAGATAACCACATGTGGTATTATGCAAAGAGTTTAACACCAGCAAAATAGAGCGGTTTATTAGAGACTTTTCTTCAACTTTAGAAAAAGATTAATTGCATATACGAGGGTCATCCGGAAAGTAGTACCCGTTCGTGCCGCATGAAGTGCTGACGACGCGAGTAGCCGCTGGACGAGGTCAGATAGCTTCAGTGGCTTGTCTGCCTTCTCTGAGCCAAGTTGCGTGACGCTAGCATTGCCTGTGTTGTTTCTGTGATTGTTTACAATGTTTAAAAAAATTGAGAACGCCGCCAGTTGTGAAGTGAGGGCAGTGATTAAATTCCTCAATGCAAGAAACGTTCGCCCATGTGATATTCATCGCCAATTAAAGGAGGTGTATGGAGACAATGTAATGGACGAGTCGTCTGTTCGGCGGTGGTGTCGCAACTTCAACATGGGGAGGGGGAACACACACGACGATGAGCGTTCGGGGAGACCGTCTGTCATTACAGACCAACTGGTGAGCTCAGTTGACGAATTCGTGAGGAACGATCGGCGCGTCACAATTGATGACATCTGTGAGCATTTTCCCAATGTTTCTCGAACAATTGTTCATGAAATTGTTAAACACCATCTGCATTATGCAAAAATTTGTGCAAGATGGGTCCCTCGCGTATCTCAATGAGCTGGCGGCGAAGGACTATGCAGCAGGAATACAGAAACTTGTCACACGTTATGACAAATGCCTTAATTTGCTTGGAGATTATGTTGAGAAGTAGTTTAAAGTCTTTCAAATAAAATTTTTTTATGTTTGTTAATATTTACTTTTGTGTCTTTATTTCACGAACGGGTACTACTTTCCGGATGACCCTCGTAATTTAGCAGATTTTACAAACAATTATTATTAATCATTCATATTTTTTAAATTGCACGAGTAGCCATTGTTAGGTGGTGTATATGCTGTTAAAGATTGAATTTCATTAATGATACATCCATGAATATATAATTTTTTAGGCATTTCTAGAACAGAGGCTATTTTCAGAAATTCTATCACCTACTATGATCATTCCTGGCTTTCTAAGTTCATGACAAACAACACCTTTGCCAACGTTTTTTCCAACTCTCGAACCCTGCCTGGTAAGTGGCCTTAGGGATCCCCTTCAGGTCCGTCATACAATTAGTTTTAATGTCCGCAACAGAGTCAAATCAGCACCCTTTCAAGTTTGATTTTGACTTTGGAAACAAAGAAAAGTCTGATGGAGCCATGTCTGGAGAGTAGGGTGGCTGCGGGATCACGGAAGTTCCGGTTCTGGCAAAAACTTCTGTCACAATCAGTGCCGTGTGAGCTGGTGCTTTATCATGATGGAAATGCCATGCATTGTTTCTCCACATGTCTGGCCTCTTTCGGTTCATTGCGACCCTCAGCCTCTTCATAACCTTTCAGTAGAAGACTTCGTTGAGGGTTTGACCGTGAGGGACGTATTCGTAATGAATCAGCCCTTGCCAATCCAAGAAACACACCAGTATGACATTCATATCGGACCGGGACATGCAAGCTTTCATTGGTCGCGGAGAATGAGGACCTTTCCCCTGGGAAGACTGGGCCTTTGTCTCAACATCATTACTGTAAACCCAGGTTTCGTCACCGGTTACGATGGTTTTAAGAAACTCTGGGTTGGCATTTGCTCGATCTAGGAGCTCCTGACAAATGTCCACATGTTTTTGTCTCTGTCCATCAGTCAACACCCGCGGGACAAATTTCAATGTGACACGCGTCATGCCCAAAATTTGTCTGACAGGATCCAAAACTAATGTTCACTTCCTCAGTTCCATGTTCCTCCCTAACAGTTAAATGGCGATTTGCCCGCACCAAATCGTTAACCAATTTGACATGGTTGGGGTCTGTCGAGTGGAAGGCCACCCTATTCGCGAATCTTCATCTGTCGAGGTTCTGCCTGATTTAGACCCAGATGGCGCACTGTGTCTCGTTTCGATCTGTTGAACGGTTTGCTCAGAATAAAATAGTCCGGTCTTTCTTTGATCACACCTTGTAATAAGGAGTCATATTTTAACATGAACTATAATAATCATATCAGTAAGACCAACAAGGTTACACTAGGAGGAATACTATTGAGTTGGTGTAATTATATCTAATAAATATTTAATGCACTACAGATGAAGCATTTTTGGGTTTCTCTAAAATATGAACCCAATTTAGATCGATTTAAAATGTTCCAAGGGTGATCAGATAATAATGACCAATGTATTCCTGCTGATACATAAATGTATGTTTGGCATCCACGGCCAAAATCAAATATCATGAAAGTTATATGCTTCTTGCCTGATTTTCATCCTGTGAAATCAATATCAATCAAAAATATTTCCTCATAAATTTTGTCCGTATCATGTATTAATATAGTTTCTTCATCACTGAAAAAATTTGAATGAGAGATCAATACACAGAATGAACTCCAAATCAATAACTATAGGTCAGGTTTTCAACCTCAGAAATAATAGAAATGGCCTAGTGCAATCTGATAACCCCCAGAGCTATGAGGTGGATCAATTATAATTGTTCCTCGATAGGTCACTGATGCCAGTTAGGTCAAAGGGTGGAAGCCAGGCGAAAGGCAGTCCACAAAGGTAGTTTCCTCTATGATTTGGTCATTTGAGTTATGCTACCTCATTGAAAACACTATTAAGAAAGGAAACAAAACTACCAAACAACAGGTGAGTGAGAGAATATTATTGGAAGTAATAGTTGAACCAACAAACTTGGCCATTATTCAGCTCTTCATGCGAACAAGTAACCATTGGGAAGAAGAAATAGGTTATATAATCAACTAGAGGAAATAATTGTAGATATCCATGGAAGGAAATATTTGATAGTTATGCAAGGGATTGGGCCATGGTGGTTAGCAATGGGAGAGATTTTAGAGGCAGAGGACTACTGTTCAGGAACAAGAAATGACCGTGTGGAGGAAGGAAAGAGGTCTAAAGGAGACAGCGTTTACTCATAACAAATACTTAATTAAAAATTCACAATAGACTTGTGTATACATGAAGAATTCAGAGAGACATCGGTAAGACTTCCCTTCATTAAGGCATAGATTTAAGAAATGTGTGATTGATTCACACAGTTTCCCTTAATTGAATGCAGATTCATATCATAATTTAGTCCAAATTAAATGCAATGTCAGTCAGTTTCAAGAGGAAAAGACAGATTTTGGCGTACCAATGAAATACAGCTGTTTTAATGAGAACAAAAGAAAGGAATACCACGAGATTGTAGAAATATTTCAGAAGGTTTACCAACACGTGAAATTACCACATATAATTGACCATGAGAAAAACATGCATTTTCTAGATTCAGACTACTAACACCCAACGATTGGCCTTGTGATTTGTTAATTGTCATCGCGAATGCAACACGAATTGGAAATTGAATTTGCTTAAACTCAAAAGGCATAATAAATGAAAAAGAAACACTTTGTTCCAATCCACCACTTTATTACAGGTACGACTAAGGTTCGACGCTACTGCATCATCCTCAGGTACACACTTAGGTACCTGAGGATGACGCCGTAGCGTCGAAACTAGTCGTACCTGTAATAAAGTGGTGGATTGGAACAAAGTGTTTCTTTTTCATTTATTAAAATGAACTTCCACAAAGTTGAGGCTGAAACTATTGAACCTCAAAAGGCATATCGGTTAGGATCATGGGAATCCTCGGAATGAGAACTTCCTCATCTTCTAATTTTCCTTTGAGTAAAGCCATTGACCATCAGTTTTTTTATCACCAAACGCGTTCCATTGGATAGTTTTGGTTGGTTTAGGTTTTGAAGCATCATGACCACCGGGCCAATCTTCA